>NC_053492.1:110600274-110625544 GCF_905171775.1 Rana temporaria
AATTTATTCACTCTGGAGAAGAGACGCTTAAGAGGGGATATGATTTTAATGTACAAATACCATACTGGTGACCCCACAATAGGTATAAAACTTTTCTGCAAAAGGGGATTTAAAAAGTCATGCGACCATTAATTAAAATTAGAAAAGGAGTGATTTAACTTTAAACTGTGTAGAGGGGTTTTTACTGTAAGAGCGGTAAGGATGTGGAATTCTCTTCCACAGGGAGTGGTTTCAGCGGGGAGCATCGATAATTTCAAAAAACTATTAGATAAGCACCTGAACGACCACAACATACAGGGATATACAATTTAATACTGACATAAAATCCCACACACAGGTTGAACTTGATGGACTTGTGTATTTTTTCAACCTCACCTACTTTGTAACTATGTACTATGAATCAACACTTCCTAAAGTGATTAAATTACAACCTGCTTGTATTTGAAATACTTGAAATTAATAAAAATTATTGAAACAAAAAAAAAAAATTGCATAGCAAAATCAAAAACACAGGAAGTTGCTTTTTTCGGTTTGTCTAATAAAAGGGAGTCCCGTCCATATTTGCTATCTTTTGACAAATTTCTCTAAAATACCCCTATGATACCCTTGTCTGCTTGAATCTATCAATTAGCACCATAGCTTGATCCCTGTAAGCATTCAGTGGTTACAGTTAGGGTCCAAATCTCACTAGCTATCCTTTTAGGACCATTGTAAACCAGTTAGGATGATGTCAGCTGAAACAGTTATAAAACTATTGCAATCAGTCCTCTATAAATGTGCTTAATACGTACAGTATTCTTGTTATTAATACCATTAAAAACAGTCAAATCTAGAAATATAGTTTACTCTTATTCTAAATTCCAGAAATGTTATCTCTCCTTTTATGTTTAAACATATGTTCATATTCACAGGGATAAAAAAAAATGACAGCCCTTTCTACTCCGAGCAACACATGCTTCTATCTGTAACCAATAATAATATGCATTCTGTGATCTCTCTGCTATGTTTCTGTCCTGGACTTTTTTGCTCTATTGTGTTTTAGATCAGCAACGCTGTGCTTATAATCTTCATCAGCTATTTTGGAAGCCGCTTACACCGGCCGCGTATTATTGGTATTGGTGGCCTGTTGCTAGCCTTGGGGACATTCCTTCTGACAGTGCCGCACTTCCTTTCTGAGAAATATCAGTACACATCACTGGAAAAATGGTATGTTTGTGTTTTGATAGACTGCTGAGCTTGTCAAGACCATTCATACTTCCCACCAGAAGCTTGTGAGATATGATGTGTCATGTAGTCCTTGAAAAGTAGGAAAGCTGATTGGATTTCTAGCTGTATGAGATATTTTCAGGATATTTTATTTACTAGGTTACTTTTGAGGGCAGAATTTGAACCTCCTTCTCCATCACGCCATTTCTTAAAGCCATCATTACCCTAACAGATAACCGTCTAACCCCATAACTTCATCAACCAGACAGTTAAAACGTAGCTTAACAATTAACCTACCACGTCCGTATATTAACTCTGAAGAGACGCCTGAATATTGGAAATAAGCCTTACATTATTCCTTATTCTAACCCATATGCCGCTGTACACACGGTCGTTTTTCGCATGAACAAAAAACGACGTTTTTAAAAACGTCATTTAAAATGATCGTGTGTGCGCTTCACATTGTTCTTTTCGGCTTCTGAAAAACGGCAAAAATAAAATTCGAACATGCTGCATTTTTTCACGTAGGTTTTTAAAATGTAGTTTTTCGTGTTGTTAAAAATGATCGTGTTTGGGCAAAAACGAACGTTTAATCCCTGCGCATGCCCAGAAGCAAGTTTATGAGACGGGAGCGCACGTTCAGGTAAAACTACCATTCAATAATGGAGTAAGCACAATCAATCACGCTGTAACAGACACAAAAGCGCAAATCGTCTTTTACTAACAAGGAATCAGCTAAAAGCAGCCCAAAGTGAATAGAACTTCCCCTTTAGAGTGCCATTGTACGTGTTGTACGTCACCGCGCTTTGTTCATCATTTTTCAATGTTGTGTGGGCAACATCGTTTTTAATGATGAAGTTGGAAAAACTTTGTTTTTTGGACATGCTGATCATATCTCACTGTTGAAGGTAAAACAGAAATCCAGACCAGAATTAATCAAAAAACATTAATAGTAAATAAATCTAGGGAAAGTATCTGAAATTCTGACGGCGTTAGAGAAAAGTCAAGTCATCAACTCAAAATTTAGAACTAAATGGATTGACAGGTAAAAGACTGTGTATGTATTTTACGCATGAATTCCCCCCACGCCCAATATTCTGTTTTAAGTGTATGTAGCTGAAAGTGAAAATGTATCTGCACTGCTTTGATGCGACTTGATAAAGAGAGTGTAAAGTTGGATCAAAGATGAACTCAAAGTTGCATCAAAGTCACGCTCCAAAGTTGTATTCTAGCCTTAGCTACGTTCCACTAGTGCGACTCCAAGTTGTGCAATTTAGAGTGTGTCTTTGAGTGCAGCATTGATCCAAATTTACACTCTGGATCAAAGTCACATCAAAAGTTGCATCAAAGTAGTGCAGGCACCTTT
Source organism: Rana temporaria (assembly GCF_905171775.1). Taxonomy (NCBI): domain Eukaryota; kingdom Metazoa; phylum Chordata; class Amphibia; order Anura; family Ranidae; genus Rana; species Rana temporaria. The sequence goes on from NC_053492.1 coordinate 110,602,847, forward strand.
TGATAAGTTGCACTAGTGGAAACGGAGCCTTAAACACATTAATCACATGTAGTTCCCTCAGCTGGGCGTGTGCCACACCATGCACACAGTGCCGCACCATACACACAGTGCCCATCACACCATGCACACAGTGCCCATCACAGTGCCCATCACACCATGAACACAGTGTCATCACAGTGCCCATCACATCATGCACATAGTGCCATCACAGTGCCCATCACACCATGCACACAGTGCCATCACAATGCCCATCACACCATCCACACAATGCCATCACAGTGCCCATCACACCATGCACACAGTGCCCATCACACTATGCACACAGTGCCCATCACACCATGCACACAGTGCCATCACAGTGCCATGCAGAAACAACCAAGTTGTTGTACACTGTAGAAAATCTGCAGCATGTTGCGTTGTAATCCATATTACAGTTTCTAACAAACAGAACATACTTCCAAAGCCTGCCCTCCCTCTCTCAGGGGAAACTGCTATCCAAAACGAGGCTATGAAGACAGGAGGAGATCTAAAAAGGGGCAGGGCTGGGCTGGGCAGGTCTAGGCATGTCTGTCTAAAAAGGAGGGGAGGGATCTGGACAGGGCTGGACAAGACAGGGGCGGTTAGAATGAACAGTAGGCATGCCTGTGTATGGAAGAAGGACAACGTTTTCAGGAAGTGTGAGGCAGCATGCATAATTCAGAGATAGGCAAATAAGGTTGTCCATGAAAAACAGGAAGACGCTGATTGTCTGGCTTTGGTTAGACTCTTATAGCTGATTAGGCAATCAGCTATACAGAAAATGAATATTGTCAAAGATAAAGATATTTTACATATAATTATTAGAATAATTAAAATTTTTGACTGGACTTCCACTTTAACCTTTTATTTTCGATGTGAGACAAGCATGCATGCAAAAAATGGATGATCATTCGTCCGATAATCTCATTGGGCCGGATTCAGGTAGATCGGCGCATCTTTCTGCGGGCGTAGCGCATCTCATATGCGCTACGCCGACTTAACCCAGAGAGATAAGCAGAGTATTCACAAAGCACTTGCTCCCTACGTTGCGCCAGCGTAACGTAAATTATTCGGCGTAAGCCCGCCTAATTCAAAGTAGGTGGACGGTGGGCGTGATCTATTTAAATGAACCGTGACACCATGCAAATGATGGGCCGAACGAACATCGCATGCGCCGTAACGTGGACGCATCCCAGTGCGCATGCTCAGAATCACATCTAAAATACTCCATAAGATACGTCGAATCACTGCCTACGACGTGACGTAACCTACGCCCAGCCCTATTCACGTACTACTACGTAAACAACGTAAAATCCAACGGCTGTTCCCTGGTCCATACCTTAACATGAATGCGCCGGGCACAAGTACGTTCGTAAATCGGCGTATCTCCCTCATTTGCATATTCGATTCGTAAATCAATGGAAGCGCCCCTTGCGCCCACGATACGACGGCATAGGAAACTTACGTCAGTCGGATGAAGCCTATTTTCAGGCGTATCTAGTTCTATGGGCACGGCGCATAGATACGACGGTGCACATTGACACTTACGCGGCGTATCTGTAGATACGTTGGCGTAAGTGCTACGTGAATCCGGACCATTGTGTTTACCAGGCATAAAGAAAGATCATCTGGGATGGATTTGGCTACACATATCTATTATTTTGTGAGATTATTTTTGTAAAGAAGGTGTTTTGCCTTTGTCATGGCATAGCTATATATATATATATATATATATATATATATATATATATATATATATATATATATATATATATATATATATATATATATATATATATATATATATATATATATACACATACATACACACATCAATTGTGTATAGAAAATCAAGCCATTTTAGATTTTGCTTATTCTTTTATTGTGTTTTTTTTTTCTCTGGACAGGAAATAACTCAATTCAGGAGTTATGCACTGGGAAAAACCAGACATCATATTGTTCAAGATCACAAGGCCATAAAACACCACAGACAAAAACCATGGAAGCCACCAGTATGTGGGCCATCATGGTTGTAGGACAACTCTTGGCTGGCATTGGCACTGTCCCCATCCAGCCATTTGGAATTTCCTACATAGATGATTTTGCTGAACCAAATAATTCTCCATTGTATATAGGTAAGGAACTTAAAGCTTATAAATGTTTCACTCTACTAAATTGTAAATCGTCTAATTTTATTTGACCTATTTCTTTCCAGCCATTTTGTTTGCGATATCTGTGTTTGGTCCGGCTTTTGGTTATCTTCTGAGCTCCATGGTCTTGAGAATGTTTGTTGACGTCGGTAGAGTTAACCGCGGTAAGTGGAATTTAAGTACGGTAACATTTCTAATGCTTGAATAACAGCTTAGAAATTTAACTGATAAGAAAATTCTACCCAGAATGTTTTTTCTTAATTTCTAAATTTGTAAAGTAAAAAGCCATATAACAATCTGCCTCTCTTTTCTTTGTCATAACTATGGCTAGAAATGTAGATTTTTATATTAATGTACTACTATCACCTGGCAAAGATCAGACAATGGTACTAGCAGTTGCAAATATACAGAATATCAGGGGAAGATGTACAATTATTTATGACAATAGGATAGAAGACTAGAGATGTTAGGTTAGGTGTTAGGTGTTCCGCCTTGGAAAGTTTTTTTAAATACCCAATCATGTGGTAGGCAAATCTACTATTTTTAAATTCACCCATGTTTCATTTGAGTGTTCTGGAATAACGAATCCTTTAGTAAATCACCCTGTCTACACGTCTAGATGTGGAAGCAGATTAAACATGTTTTGCAATCGTTTAATGAAAGGAAATGTTTCAGAAATGCCAGGTTCATCATTTTTTTTGTCTTTGTCTGCTGTTTACATCTGCTGTAAACTGTTGTGCTTTTTGATTTTAGAGGATGTGGAGATCAACCCAAGTGATCCTCGGTGGATAGGGGCCTGGTGGCTAGGCCTTCTCATTGCATGTGGATGCTTGGTGATAACCTCCATCCCTTATTTTTTCTTTCCAAAACAAATGACGACAAGCCAGGTAAATGTCCTGCAAAATCTTTAATCACGTGCATATGTTTGGGTTTTGTTTTAAAAAGAGTGGAAAAACCATGCTGTTTTCAGTTTATCTGAGGCTCTTTTAAAAAAAAAAGATAAAGGTCTGATCCTTTCCCATAAGAACATTAAAAAATGAGTTCCATTTTAACCCCTAAGCCTGATCAAATTGTTCACATGAATTTTAAATAAATAATATCCTTATTTCAGCATGGGTAACCTTTCTTTCTGACACTTTGATAATTTGGGTCCACAATGTGCTAAAGTAACAAGAGGGCTGGACTCAGTGACCTGCTCTGTGGTTTTACGGGAATAACCCAGGGTGGAGGATGTGTTAGGCCTCGTACACACAATCAGTCCATCCAATGAGAACGGACCGATGGACCGTTTTCATCGGTTAACCAATGAAGCTGACTGATGGTCCGTCGCACCTACACACCATTGGTTAAAAAAACGATCGTGTCAGAAAGCGGTAACGTAAAACACAACGGCATGCTGAAAAAAACAAAGTTCAATGCTTCCAAGCATGCGTCGACTTCATTCTCAGAATGCGTGGATTTTTAACCGATGGTTGTGCCTACTAACGATCGGTTTTGACCTATCGGTTAGGAATCCATCGGTTACATTTAAAACAAGTTTTTTTTTTTTTTAACCGATGGTTAAATAACCTATGGGACCCACACACAATCGGTTTTGACCAATGAAAACGGTCCATCAGACCGTTGTCCTCTGTTTAACCTATCGTGTGTACGAGGCCTTAGGGCTTCCTTTTTTTGGCAACTAATTTTTTGTTCAGAAAAAACATCATAAGCAATGTTCCAAGCCCACATGTCATAGGTATAGGAGAGATATTTTACTAAATAAGTTACAGTAGGAAAAAGCTAAAAATATGGTTATAGTAGACTCAAAAAGAGTATGTGAGCCAGCAGGATAGGCTCCTGATCATGTGACTGCTGTGAGAGGTCATGAAGCAATTAAACATAAAAAATCTGTGTGCAAATGATTTTAATACATATCCATCACAGTCTTATTAAAGATTGCAGAGGTACATACCTTATAATCTATCTTTTCATTCCGGCTTCTGGGTACTTCTCCCCGCGGGAGTAGGCGGTCAAGCTGATGTCATCTGGGAGGTCGCCCAGATGATTGACGTATTTTCAGCAAAAGCTCCCCCCGGCGGATAAGGCCCCGCCCCCCGTATTGCGTAGGCGCGTCTGAGTCACAGCGTTTCCGAAAGAAGCCGAACATGCAGATCTGCTAGTCGGCTCTATACGGCACCGTAGTAACAAAAATGTTAGTCGGCTCTGCTAGTCGGCTCTATATGGCGCCGTATAGAGCCGACTAGCATATCGGCATGTTCGGCTTCTTTCGGAAACACTGTGACGGAAGCCGGAATGAAAAGATAGATTATAAGGTATGTACAGCGTAAAAAAAAAAAAATTGCGGACTGTACATGTTAGAACGAAGGAAGGGTACCAATCAGGGCAGTGACAGGGCGGACTTTTCAGGCAATAACAAGGACATAGAATTTTTAGAAAAATATATAAATTTAATTGCACAATACAAAAAATAAATTTCAATAAAATATGATGAGAAAAATATGCAGTCAAAAGCAGTGTTTTTCAATCGTCTCGCCTACGCGTTTCGCCTAGCGGCTTCTTCAGGAGGAGTTTTGAGAAAATGTTTTAGACACTAGAGTATTGCTGATTTCAAATCAATTGAGTTGTTAGCCATCCACGTGCGTCAAGGACCAGGTGGAGTAAAAGATATACAGGTGAGATCAGAGGTGGTGAACGCCCATTAAAGGGAGAAAAGAAAGTCTCCTAGGGCTAGCAACAGATCATTATGTATCAGATGCATCAATATATGGGTTCTGACTTAAAGGTAAAAGCCAAATCAGACCGGGACCAATGAGGCAAAGAGCAGGTGGAAAGCCAAAGGGGAAATAAATCCAACCATAAGGCAACCAGCACTGCTGTATCAATTGGTGGACAATCCAAATAGATGAAAGCCTCAATGTGGAGAGATCCTTGTGTGTCCCGGGGGGTAGCACAGGCTACCCCCCGGGACACACAAGGATCTCTCCACATTGAGGCTTCCATCTATTTGGATTGTCCACCAATTGATACAGCAGTGCTGGTTGGCACAGGCTACCCCCTGGGACACACAAGGATCTCTCCACATTGAGGCTTCCATCTATTTGGATTGTCCACCAATTGATACAGCAGTGCTGGTTGCCTTATGGTTGGATTTATTTCCCCTTTGGCTTTCCACCTGCTCTTTGCCTCATTGGTCCCGGTCTGATTTGGCTTTTAACTTTAAGTCAGAACCCATATATTGATGCATCTGATACATAATGATCTGTTGCTAGCCCTAGGAGACTTTCTTTTCTCCCTTTAATGGGCGTTCACCACCTCTGATCTCACCTGTATATCTTTTACTCCACCTGGTCCTTGACGCACGTGGATGGCTAACAACTCAATTGATTTGAAATCAGCAATACTCTAGTGTCTAAAACATTTTCTCAAAACTCCTCCTGAAGAAGCCGCTAGGCGAAACGCGTAGGCGAGACGATTGAAAAACACTGCTTTTGACTGCATATTTTTCTCATCATATTTTATTGAAATTTATTTTTTGTATTGTGTAATTAAATTTATATATTTTTCTAAAAATTCTATGTCCTTGTTATTGCCTGAAAAGTCCGCCCTGTCACTGCCCTGAGTAGTACCCTTCCTTCGAAATAATTTTACGGATGTTGGCAAGTGTGAGTGCCTTTATGTTTTTCCCTTCCCCTATTTCATTCTGAATGTACATGTTAGAAGTCTAAAGAATTTGTTCTGAGAAAAATGTTATTTGGGTGAACCTCAACTTTAAGTCTAATGCCGCGTACAGACGGTCATTTTTTGTGATGAAATAAAACGAAGTTTTATATCATGAAACAAAACGACGTTTTTGAAACTTCAATTTTAAAAAACGACGTTGCCTACACACCATCGTTTTTTTTAAATGCTCTAGCAAAGCGCAGTTACGTTCAGCACTCTTTTCCATTGAAGCTCGCTTCATACCTTGCTTCTGAGCATGCGCGGGTTTAAAAACTTTGTTTTAAACATCGTTTTAGCTACACACGGTGATTTTTTATGACACAAAAAACTACGTTTTGAAAAATTACACAAAAAATTTAAGCATGCTCGAATTTTTTTTTTGTCGTTTTTCAGAAGACATAAAACAACGTTTTCCCCACACACGGTCATTTTAAATTACGTTTTTAAAAACGTTGTTTTTTTTCATCACATAAAGCGACCGTGTGTACGCGGCATTAGGGTAGAGGAACAAAGTGTAAACAGTTTATGGAAAGAAAAAATGTTGCAAGTGAACATTTAAACATTTAAAGTAATTTAATTTAAAGCATTTAAAGTAAGCATTCAAGCTGTAGCCATCATTCAGATTTAGCATGGTCAGCAAGTGGTTAACTAGTTCCAGACATTGGGTGAACTGCCCAAAAAATGTCATCATTGTACACAAGATGTGTGTGTGGCATGTTCAGTCTCTCTGCCCGGCTTCTAGGACCCCCCTCCCAGTATACGGTAATTGCAGGCTTTGATTATTCAAAGCCAGGATCACTGTACACTCTGGGAATGTGTCTGCAGCTTCAGCTGTCAAAAAAGCAGTCCGACTCAGACGCAATATAGAAAGATGCAATGGGGTTGATTTATTAAAACTGGAGAGTGCAAAATCTGGTGCAGCTCTGCATAGAAACCAATCAGCTTCTGTTTTTTTTTTTAACAAACTGAAGTTAGAAGCTCATTGGCTACCATGCACAGCTGCACCAGATTCTGCACTTTCCAGTTTTAGTAAATCAACCTCATTTAACATAATGCTACTTTTGTATCTTTCTGTTCGTTCATCTGCAGATCAAAGGAATGAACTTAGATCTGCAAATGATATCAGGTAAAGCAACCGAGAAAAAAAAAATAAGTTTTTGTTTTTTCGTTTCAATAAAATGTTTCTCCGTTTAACCCCTTTTAACACTTAGCTTATTCTCCTTCGCCCTTTAACTAGAATATCCCTGCTTTTTTTTTCCTTTTTATTAACTATTAATATTTAAACATCTTTGTGTTTGTATGGTCTGCTAATATTTTTACACATTTTACATAAATGTACATATTTCCCATTTAAAAATGCGCAAAATTAAAAGAAAAAACGAAAAAAAAAAACACTTGATTTAAAAAAAAAAAACGTTGCAATTCTAGAATCATAATTTTTGTGTAATTTTAAACGCAGTAACACTGTTTATTTTTAAACAAACACTGCTAAAAAAAAAAAAAAAAAAAAAAGGAAAAGTGTGTTTTGTTTAGTTTTGTTGTGTTTTATTGTTGAAAGATTGCTAACAAAATCACTGTTGCAAGACAATATCATGAAAAGAAAGCCTTGTTTGCCCTTACAAAAACAATATGTTTTCCTAAGTAATGAGAAAATTATTGCAGAATAAACAGGTCCATAGCAGAAATGTAAAAATCGCTGTGGTCCATAGGGGGGTGAACAGGTGTGAGAGGCGAAATGGTTAAAAGGTTAAAAATATTTGTGTTATGCTCCCTAACTTGTTCCTGTTTTGTGTTCTAGAAGTCAACAGAGAAGAACATTCTGAGAAAGATGCCGGATGCTACAAGCGAGGAAGGCTCTCTGTCCGAATTTATTAAAAGTAAGGAGACAGCACCACAGGGGTACCTGAGTCAGTCATATCACAGGAAGGGCTGAGCAACACTCATTCCTTATGAGCATAATAATAATCCTGACATTTCCAATTGCTTACGCTGCACATTTCATTCCTAAAGTGCGTTATTCTTTTCCAAAAAATAACAGAAACCTCATGACGGTTAATGTGATGATCAGTGCCCAGACATCACAGGCTGGATTCCCTGTGTTAAGGAAATTTACAATGAGGTTACAGAAAGATTCTAACAGAAACAGGGATGGTCTATAATTGAAAAGTACTTTATCAAAGTTTGGCCATTTTCTTTTATTTACATTTATTCTATCTCATCCTGAATCCCTTAAAAAGAAAAAGGAAAGTTACAAATAATGTAATCATGTAGGAGACCACTTTATATACCTTATATTCACTCCAAGCCACAAGTTAGTGTTTTAATCCTTCCTGCAAGTTGGCATATGGGTGATCAATACCCACTTGAGACTAGGAGTTCGCCCCCTTGAAGTCCAAGTCCAACAGGCACTTCATTATCTCTTCACACTTCAGTTGCCTCCTGCAACCAGCAGACACTGTAATATCCTTTTCCTCCCTTTTCTTTTCCAGGTGAAAAACCTGTTACAGGATGGGGGGGTGCAGAGCGCACCCCATGCTTGCCAGTTTCTTGTGTCTCTATGCAGTTACCTGAACTCCATAACTTGTGTGCTGAATTCATCTTGCCATCTACATGTTTTAGTGATACGCTAACGCTTTACACTTGTTGCAAGGCCTTGCTCATCTTCCTCACTTTCTCCTCCCAGGTGAATAACCCTGATAGTATGTCTCAACCCTCAAGGTTAATGTGTGTGAAACTACAGTTGCACTTGACTCATAGAATTTTCCTTGCATACCACACAAATGTACAAATTGTGATAATTTTTCTATTTTGTTTCCCTCACCTGATCACCTCTGGGCCTTTGTAGCTAAATTCAGTAAAAGGACAGAAAGGGAAAGGGAGCACAGGGGAGGTTAATAGGCAGGGATGGACTGGCCATTGGGACTTCAGGGAGTTTCCTGGTGGGCCGATGGCTCAGTGGGCCAGCTTCAGTGACAGCAGACCGCCGCCCCCCTCTGCTCCTTTGTCTCTCCCTTCCTACAGCGCTCACCTCCTCTCCCTCCCCACAGCCCTCATCTCCTCTCCCTCCCCGCATCGCTCAACTGGGGGGGACAAAGAAGCAGGGGGAGGACCAGGGGGGGACAACAGAGGAGCATGGGGGGAGGGGACAGACAGCTGACTCAACAGCTATGGCCTGGGTGAGTTTCTCACTTTTCTGCCTAATCTTGTCCCATAAGGGGGGGCACCGAACTGATTCTTTCCCCCGGGTGAAATAATGTCTAGCTTCCCCACTGGTACTGCCTATAAGAGTACCAGTACCAGCCGTTCTACTCTAATAAAGTAGAATGGCTATTGAAGGGGGAGAGGGGGCTTGGGTGGCCGAGGGAGGGGGGGTGCGGGAGTTGTCCGGCCGCCATGGGAGAGACCTGTCACAGTGGGCCAGTCTGGATGAAGTCCAGGGCCAAATTTTTGTCCCAGTCCAGCCCTGTTAATAGGAGTCACAAGACTCTTTATAGTGGTTCTAAAGACAAAAGATTGTTATCTTAAAGTGGTGGAAAAGTCTGAAGGTTTTTAAAAACCTGTGTGTAGCAGCCCCCAAATACTTACCTGAGGTCCAACTAGATCCAGCGATGTTGCACGAGAGACTGGACTGTCTGGGACTCCAGCATGGTGCCAGTGGCTCCTGCTGCTGTCAATCAAAGTCAGTGAGCCAATGAGGAGAGAAAGGGTCGGGACCGGCTCCGAATCTGAATGGACACAGGGAGCTGCTGCTCGGCTGCCCCCATAGCAAGCTGCTTGCTGTGGGGGCACAATACAGGAGGAAGGAGCCAGGAACAGTGAAGAGGGACCCGAGAAGGATCTGGGCTGCTCTGTGCAAATCCACTGCACATAGAAGGTAAGTATAACATGTTTGTTAATTTTACCCTTTCAAAAAAATAGACTTTAGTATCACTTTAATGCATTCCCTAGATTAAGGTAAAAAGTGTTTCAAAGCTTGCTGTCCTCTCCCATCTACCAAAATAATTACCTAAGTCCTCAATCGATCCAGCGCTATGCACAACTGGATTTCTTCTCTCCTCTCTTCCTCTTCACACAGTTACTTGGGCTGTCAATCATATGCTGTGAGGAGAAGGAGGGAGCGGGGCCAAGCCAAGTGCTGTATGCGTTTATGGAGGGCGGCTCTTCAGACACATTCAGGAGCAAGCATATGCATGAGGCTTGCTATGGGGGCACACTAAGAAGAGGAGGAGCCAAGATCGCCGGTGCGGGACCCCAGAAGAGAAGGTTCTGGGCTGCTCTGTGCAAAACCATTGCACAGAGCAGGTGAGTATAATATATTTATTATTTTATTTAAAAACAAAATATTGCCTTTAGTAATACTTTAAAGTTTGGGAACATATACTATGCTTTTTCTTGGAGGTCTTTACAGTTAAGATGCATTTCTTTATAAAAAGTAGACCTCATGCTGCCTACAATAGTGCATTGACATATTAACTTTAGTGATTCTTTCTTAACAGGATCAAACACATAACAACTTAGCATTATAGATGTTATGTAAGTGCTTCAAAGCAGGTACTTGCCCAGATAATGGTAGTATATTGTTTGTTTCTAAAGTACCTATTCAGTAAAGGTAACGTGTTGCCTCGGATGACTTTACAGATTGTGAAATAGATTAGTAGTGCAGCATAGGTGTGATGTTTGACCACAAGCTGTCAATTTGTACTAATAATATACAATAAACAACTCCCTGTTGAGCGCTGTGGTGACCGAATTGTTTCCAAAGCACACATGATTCTCTACTAGTCTCCAGCACAACGGTTTGGGAACATCAACAAGAAAGATTTTGCCAAGAGAATTCTGTATGTTTTCTATTGTCAGTTTGGCATAAGCGGTAAAAATGTGTTGACAACCATCCAGCATCGTTTGGTTGCATGGCAAAGACTTGTTCTTTCTTTCTTTTATTATATTTAGCTTCTAATCAAAATAATCATTTCCAGCTGAATTAACTGATCTATTTCTTCACTGAAAAATACAAATGACTGATTTCATTATGTGCTTGGTTTTCAATTTAATCATGACATAGTAAACTTACATAGTTATTTATGAACTTTTTTATCTAAGTGCAAAATATTGTAAACCGACTATATTAAACGTTTCTTTACTTTATAAATGCAAGGCTGTGATAAGTATGTGAATATTTTAATTTATCCAGTTCATGATGTATCTAGTATTGGTTAGTCACATTCATCTGGACTGTTTGAAGACGTTTTATAGCTTATCCAAACCACTTCTTGAGTTTTAATGGGTGGTATGTACCTGACACACATGAGGGGTATTTTCCTGACACTCATTAAACCTGAAGAAGTGACTTGGATAAGCTACAAAACATCTTCAACAGTACAGAACAAATCCAGTTGAGTTTGACTAACTATCACCATGATAAGCACAGCTAACCTTTAAATATACACATGCATGTGTGCATTTCTGACTAGTATAAGAGGTATCAAACAGCATAGATAGCTAACTTGGAGAACTAGAATAAAGGGTAAGACAAAGGGTGGGTAGCTAACTTGGAAATCAAGAATAATGGGTATGACAAAGGGTGGGCAGCTAACTTGGAAATCTAGAACAATGAGTATCACAAAGGATGGGCAGCAAACTCAGTGACTAAGAATAATGAGTATCACAAAGGATGGGCAGCTAACGCAGAGACCTAGGACAAGGAGTATCACAAAGGGTGGGCAGCTAACTACAAGACCTAGAATAATACGTTTCCCAACCGGTCTCCCAAATGGTGAGCATTTGATGCTGACGCTTAGAATAATGAGTATCCCAAAAGTTGGGCAGCTAACTCTGAGACCTAGAATAATGAGTATCACAAAGGGTGGGCAGCTAACTCTGAGACCTAAAATAATGAGTATCCCAAAGGGTGAGTATTTAATGCCGAGACTTAGAATAATGAGTATCACAAAGGGTGGGCAGCTAACTCTGAGACCTAAAATAATGAGTATCCCAAAGGGTGAGCATTTATTGCAGAGACTTAGAAAAATGAGTATCACAAAGGGTGATCAGCTAACTCCAAGACCTAGGATAATGAGTATCACAAAGGGTGGGCAGCTAACTCCAAGATCCAGAATAATGGGTATCACAAAGGGTAGGCATCTAATTCCCAGACCTAGAATAAAAGGTATGACAAAGGATGGGCAGCTAACTCCGAGACTCAGAATGAGTATCACAAAAGGTGGGCAGCGTTCTCTGAAAAGGAGATGAATAACAGGCCTGTTAGGCTGGCCATTACTTATTATATCAACCCCCTACCTCCTTCTTTCAGAGTATGATCAGTGTAAACACAGCTCCAACCCTGTATAGACCATGTAAATGTATATATACAGTTATGTAAAATTTGGCAGCATATTAATTGCCACAATTAATTTTTACAGATACAGGGTTTATTTCTATAGGCTTTGCTTATAAATTAATAGAAGATATTTAAACATTTATGTTGTGTACTTTCAGAGTTCCCACGATACTTTGCTCGCCTGCTCATGAATCCACTGTTCCTGATCCTGGTGTTGTCACAGTGCAGCTTTTCCTCAGTCATCGCAGCTCTGTCTACCTTCCTCAACAAGTTTTTAGAGAAGCAGTATGGATCCAGTACCTCATATGCCAATTTCCTCATCGGTCAGTGCCTCCTCCTCTATGAGGTTCCTCTTGCTCATAGCTGTTAATGTATGCACAGTTAGCAGTGTAGCTGTATTTGTCTATCATACAAGAACTGCAGACAGCTCTTATTTCAGATAATTTGAGAAATAATGTTAAGTTGGAACTGGACAGGCTTACAACTCAGAAATGCCATCAGAACTAATCTGTATGTTTTATTTGGAAGAATGTACAGAAAAGGGCAGAAAAAGGATAGGTGAAAATTTCTCCGTGCACCAACAACAGATAGTTTTACATTTGGATGAGTGTTGTTGGGTTGAATCACCCATTGGCTTCATGTACTTGTATGTTTCCAATGGTGAGAAAAATAATTAATCACAGAAGTGTGTGTCCCTACCCCTCTATAAAACCATACTTTCTCACAGCTGTCTCCTCCATTTAATTGTCAGTACAGGAAACCCATCAGGGCATTTTCCACCATTATTTGAGTTTGTAATGTTTGCATGTTTTGGTGGAATATTTCATCAGAGATGCCAAAGGGCATAAGATTCAGTTTGGCAGCAACTATATAAAACTATAATTTTCAGCTTGAATTGGCCTTCAATAAGGAACCATTATACAGACTTCAGTTCACAGACTTCCAGTAATCAGAACAATCTTGCAGTTTTAATAAGCTTCTAAACCATTTTATTTGCCTCCTCTGCATTCTTGCTTGTTGTTATTACCATAAAGTACATACTCTGCTACTATAAACCAATCATTTCTTACTGTTCACTCTCTGGACCTATAGTAGACAGACCTTCAGTGACACCGTGCATCTCTTTTATATCTTATGTATGCAGGCGCTGTCAATCTGCCATCTGCGGCTCTGGGGATGCTGATTGGAGGAATTATCATGAAGAAGTTCTGTATTTCAGTTAAAGTGATTCCCCGCTTCGCTCTGACCGTCCTTATTTTCTCCGTCCTGCTTTGTGTGCCTCTGTTCTTCATGGGCTGCTCAACACAAGAACTTGGGGACAGCAATGGAAGGTATAAGAAGTAAATTTTTTTTGCATGTTATCTAACAGAATGAAACTGGGAACAGATTGGGGTTAAAAGATGAGACAAAATTAAAGCAGACACCACCACTTCCCTCCTGGTCGCACTGATTTGCTGACCCTTGCAGGTTCAAGGCACTGTGCAGATTTTGCCTGCTCAGTGACAGCAAAATAGCATGTTAATTCATTTATTTCAGGTACTTACCGTATTTATCGGCATATAACACGTGCCGGCGTATAACACGCACCCCAATTTAAGAGGAAAGTTTCAGGAAAAAAAAGTTTTTTTTCAAATACACCACTTTGAAGCAAAATAATAGTCAGTGCCAATCAATGCAGCCTGATTAGTGTCCATCTGCAGCCTCAATGCAGCCTGATGCCCATCTGCGGCCATCCAATGCAGCCTGATGCCCATCTGCAGTCTCAATGCAGCCTATGTGCCCATCTGCAGCCTGATCTGCGCCCATCCAATGCAGCCTCAATGCAGTCTCTGTGCCCAACTGCAGCCTGATCTGCGTCCATCCAATGCAGCCTGATGCCCATCTGCAGCTTCAATGCAGCCTCTGTACCCATCTGCAGCCTTATCTGCCCCCTTCCAATGCAGCCTGATGCCCATCTGCAGCTTCAATGCAGCCTCTGTGCCCATCTGCAGCCTGATCTGCGCCCATCCAATGCAGCCTCAATGCAGCCTCTGTGCCCAACTGCAGCCTGATCTGCGTCCATCCAATGCAGCCTGATGCCCATCTGCAGCTTCAATGCAGCCTCTGTACCCATATGCAGCCTTATCTGCCCCCTTCCAATGCAGCCTGATGCCCATCTGCAGCTTCAATGCAGCCTCTGTGCCCATCTGCAGCCTGATCTGCCCCTTTTCAATGCAGCATGATGCCTATCTGCAGCCTTTCTATCTCTCATGCAGTGCAGGAAATCAGGAGGGGGATGAGAGCCAAAAAACACAATGATTGAGTGCACTCCCAATAAGTATCTATATGAAAAATACCTGGAATGGGGGGGAGGGGGAGAAGGAAGGGGAAGAAGGAAGAAATGAATTGGTACTATGAAAAAAGTCCAAAAAAGTAATCTATGGAGATACATAAGTCCAATTAAACAATGTCCATAGCACTATATTAATAATGCTTTGCTTAGATGGCAGCCAGCTGGCAGATGAAGCAATCTGCAGAAAGTCAAAAAGAAACACAATGCAGCGCCTTCTAAGCGTAGCAGGTAAGTTTAATGTTAAAAAAATTGTGTAGACATATAAAAAACCTACTCACAAACCAAACGTAGGTAAAGGCATGGATAAATAAGGTGTATCATCCCCGGGAGTCCCAGAGAGAACGATAATCCCTCATGCAGACATGTAGAGCTGTCCTTGCTTGTAAACAGCGGCGGCGGCAGGAACCAAACGCCCTCGGAACTCTCGAGAAGGGGTCAGGTCTCCACTGTGTGCTGCGTGTTGGACGTCACTTCCGCGCGTTCGAGACTTTAGAGTCTCCTCATCAGGCTTAGCTTAGAAAGTCTCACGGTTTGTGAGTAGGTTTTTTATATGTCTACACAATTTTTTTAACATTAAACTTACCTGCTACGCTTAGAAGGCGCTGCATTGTGTTTCTTCTTGGGGGATGAGAGCCGCCAAAGTCACCGAGCTGTCATCTTTTGTTTACAGTACTCGGCTCTCAGTCGGCAGTCACATACACAGTCCCGCCTCCACTATCGCCATTGGACCAGCTATTGTGATTGACAGAACACTGGTCCAATGCCGGTGGCGGAGGCGGGACGTGTGTGTGATGTCAGAGTCGAGTAAACAGGACATGACGGCTCGGTGATTCCAGCGGCGCTCATCCCCCTCTTTCTCCTCCGAGGTACGCTATCGGCGTATAACACGCACCCGTGATTTCCCCTCTATTTTCAGGGGGAAATGTGCGTGTTATATGCCGATAAATACAGTATATGGCGCAATCAATTTACGCAGCGATTTACATATACATTGTGCATTCACATCAGTCCCTACCCTCAAGGAGCTTATAGCCTAAAGCCTCGTACACACGACCGGTTTTCTCTGCAAAAACCAGCAATGAAACTGCTTCTTGCGGAGATTACCGTTCGTGTGTACGAGGCATTCAGGTTTCTCGTCAGGAAATCTAGCCAGAATCTCGACGAGAAAAAAAGAGAACCTGCTCTCTTTTTTCTCGTCAAGATTCTTGTCGGCCTGTTTCCCGACGAGAAACCTGACAGTGTGTATACTTACCTGTCGCCGGGGAAACCCGCACATGCTCGAAATGACTTTGACACATGCACGGTAGCTTCCACGGCATAGGTAGGGTGAAGCAAGATGGCGGCGACGGCATCAAATGTGACGAGCGCATGCTCATTGTACGCAATGACATCACCGCATTCTTTCCTTTCAAGAGAACCGCGGTTCTTTTGAAACTAAAGTCTGTACACTCGGGCGGCAAGAGTTTCTTGCCAAGAATCTCGTCAGGGAAAACAACAGGTTTTTCCTGACGAGATTCTCGATCGTGTGTACGAGGCCTAAAGTCCCTAACACACATTCATACATACTAGGGCCAATTTAAAGAGGATCCGATAAACCTACCAGAATGTCTTTAGAGTGTTATGTCTTCACTTCATGAGTTTAGTATGTATACACATATATATTGGCAGACATGTACATTAAAGGCAATCTGTAACCAACATACAGTAGGTCTTGAGGATGCAACAGTTCACTGATTAACTGAATATGTTATGAAACAGTTTTTCAAGTCTGCATTTACTTCTGAGACCAAGTTTGTCTCAAGATACTGATGGCAACAGCGTCAGGTGCCCATACCTAGCGATGCCACGAATAGCCATGTTTCTCACTGCAGCCAGTCAAGGTTCTACCACTCTCCCTAGTTTGCAATGGAAAATAAAACAGGGAATATGACTCAACGACAACTATATAGCATATTGTCTGTGACAATCAAACCAATTTTTAGCTGTAATTCTTCTAAAGCAGATTAACAAATTAAAGGAATCTGTTGCTATAGACAAGACATTTCCACCTTTTCTACTTTTCTAGGATGAGGCTTGTTGTTAGAGGACTGTATCTAAACCAATAGCATATATTTATGTATCTACTAAAGATAAAAGACCGGGCAATGATTACTTTCCTATGTCAAAACTCTATAAACTATATTTATGCAATGTTTGTATTATTGTTCTTATCTAAATGCCGAACACACCTCAGAGTATTTGGCAGCATTACAACCAAAATAATGAAGGGAAGACATGGGATAATGCATTACATTTCATTCCCAGTAATAGGATGTTTTTGTGATATAACATTTTGAAAAATTAAGCAATATAAAAGAAGACTCCACAAAAGGAAAAAATGTGCAAATGCTGGTGGGGGGTTTGCTGGGCTCCTTCATTCGATTGGCTTCATCATGACCTTGTCAGCAGTGATTTATCAAAGACATCGAGTTGGGGTGTCATCGGCTCCTACTTCAAGTAAAAAAATAAAAAAAATAACTTGCAAACAGCAAACATGTGATAAATTTCTGTACAGACTCTGAAGCTAATATATCAGTGTTTGAAGATAGAAGATTGAAGAAACATGATTTTAATGAAATCAAGAACCCTGGAAGCTGTACATACCACAACTTGAAAGAGGCCCCATCTCAGTGGAGTCTAAGCTTTGTTAAAAAAAAAAAAAGCACAGGGGACATTACTTACATGTGTAAATGTGTCCCTTGTGTTGTTGACTCCTCTTTAGTAGAAATCTTCCTCCTTTCTTACCCCCCCCACCATAATGTTTAAGAGTTTAATAGAGCCAGGGGACCTGACATATGCACTTCATAGAATTTGTTATATAACTTCTTTGAACAAAAATCTAGAATTGCACATTTTTGGAAAATCTTCTTAAACCTGAACTTACACTTTAAAGCTAGGTGACCGCGATATTGTGTCAATCTTGCTGCTTTTATCGGCAAGATTGACCACCTAAGAGCCCCGTCACGGGAGCCCAGAAAGGAAAAATGTGTTGAAGCCGACATATGTTCGACTTTCAATGAACGGGGATCTGACTTGTATTCCCTCCTGTAATTGGCTCAACATGGGGACAAGGTGCTTTGGGGTGGTGGGGTCGCAGGGCGCCCCCCTGCCCCAAAGCACCAGCCCCCCCATGTTGAGGGCATGCGGCCTGGTACGGCTCAGGAGGGGGGTCGCTCGCCCCCACCCCCTTCCTGGCGGACCGGGCTGCGTGCTCGGATAAGGGTCTGGTATGGATTTTGGGGGAACCCCCATGCCATTTTTTCGACGTGGGGGGGGTTCCCCTTAAAACCCATACCAGACCTAAGGGCCTGGTATGCTCCTGGAGGGGAACCCATGCTGGTTTTTAAAATAAAATTTGGCATGGAGTTCCCCCTCATGATTCATACCAAACACAGTGCCTGGAATTGGCGGAATCCAAGTTGGATCCCTGTCGCTTCTTTCTTGTGCTCACTGTAATGTGTTTTTCCTATTGCAGCCAGCGCGAGATGGACAGTACCCTGTCGCCGAGAACCAGCGCAATGCGATTGCGATAGAAACAGATTCTCGCGGGCAGGTACTGTAGGTAATATACAGGGACTTTTCCATTATGGCTGCCAACATACAACACAAGACACAAGTATTGACCGATAAACTAAGAACTCTAGTTATACAGATGCTAGAGGTGAAGGCTGCTTTAAATTAATCAAAAAAGGTTTGTAAAATGTAATCTTTGCTTGCCATTAACCATGCGTGGTCTACTGCTGGAGTAGGTATTGCTCAAGTGAATGAAGTTCATTAAAAAAGTTTAGAAATGTAGAAATGTGTCATAACTGAAGATTTGTGTTGCCTTACAGTACCAATATGACTTGTATCCAAAGATGTGGTTGCTCAGAACGTGCTTTTCATCCGGTGTGTGGGTCTGATGGAGTGGAATACCTGACACCATGCCAGGCTGGCTGCAGTACTTATAACATCTCCACTAAAGTGAGTACAATTCTTCACATAGTTCCGATTCCTGAGATATCTTCCTCTGATACTGTATTTGTGTGTGAATACTCTCCACTCTCATATCTAAATGAGTAGACTCACTAAAATGGTTGTAATCCCAGATATTTATCATGCTTTTTATGCATAGGGTGCTCCACCAGCAATTCATTTTAAAATTTAAATTTAAAGAAATACATTTATAAATACCATGTTTTTATTCTCGTTTCTTATGCCGCGTACACACCATCGTTTTTCTTGTGGTTCAAAGACCTGTCGTTTTTCACGACGTGATTCCTCTCCAGCCTGACTTGCATACACACGTTCATGCAAAAAAACAACCGACCATCTGTACGCTCTATAAAGAGAATCAATACAAAATGTTGTTTCATTGGTACCAAACTCGAGACCTGCTCCACTCCATTTACCCTTCAGCTGATCGCCGCTGACGGGGCGTTCTGACGGGGTGGGAATGCTATATCATACCTATCGGACCTGCTCTTTGATTGCTCCCTATTGGCGGACAGTACACTCCCTACTCCACTCCATCTTCGGTTCATCGGTGCCGTTTTGCCCTAAACTTTTCCTCCTGGGCCTCCCACCTCCCTCTTTTTCTAAATTTTCTAAAAAACTCTTGGCACAGGTCCTTACGGCCGCACAGTGTTTGGTAGCCTTGAAATGGAAAAAGAAGGAACCTCCCTCCCTGTTTGAACTACACTCTAGAATCAGGGACGTCAAGAGGATGGAGTATATGACAGCCTCCCTGAATAACACTCTCGATACTCACAACTGGGTATGGGAACTATGGAATGCGCTGGAGGCCCCGATCGCATGAATAACCCCCGTTTTGGGGGGGCACAGCATGGTTGGGAACCCCGGGCTGCAGGGGGGGGGGGGGTCTTGAGGCCGATGGTAGTCCTATCTCTTCTCTTTTTCCTCTCTACTCTTTCCCTCTCTTTCTTTACTCTCCTTCACTTTCACTGACTGCTTCTTACTTCTACACTATACCCCATTCTCCTTTGTTCGCTAAGGCACACTCTGGCAGGCTGGAAACTGTGATGATATGGATACTTGGCCCTATGTTCACCAGATTGGATCTTGCTTTGAACTGTCTTTAGTGGTTTGTCTTGCATATTTTGCTTCAGTTGTATAGCCGGCAATACTGCTTTTCCTACCAAGTGCTGCCTCTCTACAATGTTTTATGTTCTTTTGTCCCCTTTCCCCCTTTTTTTGCCTGAGAAAATGTTGAAAATCAATAAAATTTAGGTTTTAAAAAAAAAAAAAAAACAAACCGACCAAACACGTACGATAGGACTATAAAGGGAAGTTCCTTTCAAATGGCGCCACCCTTTGGGCTGCTTTTGGCTGCATACTGATTCTAAGCATGCATGTTTTTTTTTCCCCTCGGAAAAGCATACAACTACCGTTTTTCGCAACGAGAAAAAGACTGACGTGAAACACGACGAGAAAAAAGATAGCTGGTTTCAATTTTTTGCAGGCAGTTTTTTCCACCGAGAAAACTGCTAGGGTGCATACACACGACCGTTTTTCTCAACCAATATAAAAATGTCAGTTTTCTCATCGTGAAAAACGGTCGTGTGTACGAGGCATAAGATCTCACCTAACTGATTTTTTTTCCTACAGCCCCAGCAATGAACTACTCGGAGGCTGGGCTAAGTGGCAAAGCATCATGCATGAACATGTGATGTGCTGCATCTTTGCCATCCCCCAACCCAAGCATTGTTGAGCTATAGGGAAAATAAGTGGTTATGTGCCCTCAAGCAGTAAGCTACCCTGTTTCCCTACCCCTAAAAAACCTACCCCTAAAATAAGACCTAGCGTAATTTTCCAGGAGGACTGCAATATAAGCCCTACCCTGAAATAAGCCCTAGTTTAAAATCCTATAACCCACTCTATTACAGTAGTACACAATGTACAATGTGTGTGTTTCTGTAACATAAATGCAGGGAAGAGAGCTCCGGCAGGTCACAAAAGCGCAGAGCGGTGCTATAATGAAGGTATTTGGCACAATTATATTACAGAAATACACACATTGTACATTATATACTACAGTAATAGAGTGGATTACAAGATTTTACAAGCATTTTAACTAAGTTCACACTGGGGATTCCTAACAGGCAGGTCGAGAGAGGGGAAGAGAAGACAGCACATTACATGGCAAGACCTACCCCAAAAATAAGCCCTACTGTGTTTTTTGTTGCCAAAATTAATATAAGACCCGGGCTTATTTTCGGGGAAACACGGGTATGTCCAGTAAGTAAAACACAATTTAAGCTGGCCTTAGATGGACTGAAATCAGTGCTGAACCAGACAAATTTTAAACCATCTATGGCTGTTCAAAAGGAGTCCATAAAGGAAGGTTTCCTACATCCACCTTGGATAGGCATCCACCACTGGCTGATTAAAAACAATAATAAATGTATGGCCAGCTTTACTTACTAGAAGGGAATGCTGCAGAGGATCTATGAGTGTGCAGATCATTGCCACTGAGATGGAGGAAGTCTAAATGAATGGAGAGATCAACAAATACAATAAATTCCATAACAGGAGAGCTAAGTTGACCTTTATTCACCTTTTATTTTTATTTTTTATTCCAGCTCCCCTATGTACCAATATACCATTAATGTACTTATTTTGCAAAAATAAAACAGCTTTCCATGAATTCTACACAGGCTTACCTCACTCTCTTCATAGCTGTTTAAACACACTGCTCGATTACTGCTGCCTTACTTCCTGAACAGACTTTAGGTCATGACACAGGAAGTAGTAGATGATGCAGGGTGTGTGCTAATGAGATCAGTTGGTCAACTCCTTCCTGTGTCATATCCTAAAGTTTGACCAGGAAGTAAGGCAGAAGTTATCGAGCAGTGTGTTTAACCACCTCCCACCCGTGCTACAGCCGAAAGACTGCTGCAGAGTGGGCCTTAATTGCCGGGAGGGCGTCCATGTACATCCTCCAAAGATTGCGCCACACGGTGTGCTCTGTGATCAGCGAGTCAATGAGACTTGACTGATCACAGATCGAGTAAGGGGGCTGATCCCGGACCCTTATAACGTGATCATCTGTCAGCCAATGACAGCTGATCACGTGATGTAAACAGAAGATCGGTAATCTCCTTTTTTTCCCACACACTGACAGTGTGAGGAGGAAAAAAAGCCAATCACTAGCTTCTGTCAGAGGGACATTGGTCCCAAACAGGGAGAGCCACTGCTGCTATGCAGTGCCCACCAGTGCCACCTACTAGTGCAAATTAGTGCCCACCAGTGCCACCTATCAGTGCTGCCAATCAGTGCTGCCTATCAGTTTCACCTACTAGTGCCTACCAGTGCCACTCATTGGTGCCCATCAGTGCTGCCTATCAGTGCAACTATCTGTGCCCCTTAGTGCCACCCATCAGTGGCGCCTTATCAGTACACACCAGTGCCACCTATCAGTGGTAATCAGTGCCGCCTTATCAGTGCAGCCTATTAGTGCAGCCTTATCAGTGCACATCAATGAAGGAGAAAAATTACCTGTTTTCAAAATTTTATAACAAACTATGTAACAGTTTTTTATTTTTTTTCTAAATTTTCTGTTTTTTTTCATTTTCTTAGCAAAAAATAAAAAAACTCATCAGCAATTAAATACCACTAAAAGAAAGCTCTATTTATGTTAAAAAAAAAGGATAAAAATGTAATTTGGGTTCAGTGTGAAATGACTGTGCAATTGTCATTCAAAGAGTGACAGCGCTGAAAGCTGGAAATTGGCCTGGGCAGCAAGGGGGTTTAAGGGCCCAGTAAGCAAGTGGTTAAACATCTATGAAGAGAGTGAAGTAAAGCTGTGTATAAAGGGGAGCTGGAATTTACCAAAAAAAAGAATAAAAGGTAAACTTTAAAGTGATTGTGAAATCTTTTTTTTATTTTAGGTAAACATAACAAACATGTTATACTTACCTGCCCTGTGCAGTGGATTTGCACAGAGCAGTCTGGATCCTCCTCTTCTCGGGTCCCTCTTTGGTGATCCTGGCCCCTCTCTCCTGTTGAGTGCCCCCACAGCAAGCAGCTTCCTATGGGGGCAACCGAGCAAGGGAGGGCTGGCAGCCTTAAGCCTGGGGGGCAAGTCCAGCCAAGTGGCC